>NW_019154088.1:21052547-21071509 GCF_002288905.1 Enhydra lutris kenyoni | reverse complement strand
TGTTTGCAATCTTTAGATAAGCTATCTAGCTGATCTCCCGCTACCTGAACTAGTCTCAGCCTGCTACTTCTCCGCCATCTTGACTCCTCCCCCCTTTTTGGAATCTTTAAGGCTAAAGTACAATGAGAATTTTTAAGAAGGAAAATTAGTATGTGGCACTTCACTCCCATTTTTTAAAATTTTATTTATTTATTATTTTTAAAAAGTTTTAAAAATTTTTTTAATAAACATATAATGTATTATTAGCCCCATTCACTCCCATTTTTTATTAAGAAACCCTTATGAGACTAGGGGCACCTGGTCTGTGACTCTTGATCTCAGGATCATGAGTTTGAGTCCCATGCGTGGCATGGATCCTACTCAAAAAGAGAGAGAGAGAGGGAGAAACCCCTGTGAAACTAGGTTGTGAAGAATGCACCTTAGGGAACAGTATTCTAGACTAAATTCTTCCTGAAACCAACAAGATCTAGTAGTTTCAGAACCTAACACAGAGCTTGGCACATCTCCTAAATGAATGATATATACATGCACAGAAAGCTTCACTTATATTTCACATTTTTGTCAAGAGCAAGCCTTGGAAGAGATCCCCACTGTCTTCCTAGACCAAACTGAGAAGATTCTCCAGTCTCCCAACAAAACTTATTCCTGAATTAGAGGACACTTCTTAGAAATTCTCATGGAGGTGTTAGACTCAAACCCAAGTGAGAAGCCAAGAATTGAAAACATACCACTGAAAGAAAGTGCAGCCAAAATCCCCAGGCACAAGCAAGCAAAGAGCTATGACAATATTAAGAATAGACTTAGATTGGCCTCATCACCAGATAAGAAGGTATTAAAATAATCCCCCTAGTGAAACCACTCACATTGCATGTACATTACAGGTATATGAACCCATGGAGTAAGAAGGAAAGATGGAGGGACGCCTGGGTGGCTCAGTTGGTTGGACGACTGCCTTCGGCTCAGGTCATGATCCTGGAGTCCCGGGATCGAGTCCCGCATCGGGCTCCCGGCTACGTGGGGAGTCTGCTTCTCTCTCTGACCTTCTCCTCGCTCATGCTCTCTCTCACTGTCTCTCTCTCAAATAAATAAATAAAATCTTTAAAAAAAAAAAAAAAGAAGGAAAGATGGAGAAGGAAGCAGGGAAGGAGGGATTTGAATCCAAGTTTGTGTTACTGCATGGCCACCACATACGGATATCTTCATCTAGAGCAAGAAGGGAAGGCCATCATTCATTAGCTCCAATCCCCATTTATCAAAGCTTTTCTCTTGGGTGTTAACTACCTCTCACTTCTAGGTTGCATATGTAAAGTCAAACGAATGGGTTTCTGTGGTGACCCATAAGGCAACAGACCTAGGGCAAGAAACAAACCTGAGGCACTATGCCCCAAGGTCACACTTGTGTAAAGCTGGTGGGACCCACAGAGGACTGGTCCCTGGAGTGATGCTGGCATATGGGACAGATGAGCTGGAGAGGACCTGACATGCTTGAGGGCTTCAGAACAACCACTCCTGCCAAGATCAAAACACTGCCCCTTCCCCGGCTGGCTGTTGGAATGTGAACACTTGACCTTCATCTCCACTGAAGAGAACAGGATACTGTGTTCAAGAAACTATTTGGACTACACCAGACATGAGGACTAGATAGGAGAAATTCAGGATATAAGGGAAAAGTCCGCATTTATTCAAAGGCTCTACAACTGCAGGTGGGCTTATGCTGCCCAAACTGTCACATCCTCAGTGGGCTTCTGATGATTTCTATTCAACTGGGACACCTTTTATGTTGCACCTATCCCTTTTCCTTCCTGTAATATTTTCTCCCATTTTTAATGTTCTCTTTTGTATTGGAACAACAAAACGCAAATGCTCTTCTCTCTGTGACATTATCTGTGGGATCTGAAAAATAGCTACAATAACTTTTGACAGAAAAAAGGTGCAGTTTAGAACCTCCATAAACTGGTCTCAGTAATAACTCCATTTGGAATTGCTAAACAAACTCGTGCATTTTTCAAAGCAGACTTCACCAACAACCCTTTGACCAGATTATGCCCTCAAAAAAGAAGCAATTGTGACCCAGAGAAACTACTTGACAGAGTTGCTCTGACATTTGTCTCAGAACAGAGGAAGTCCAGCAGTAAGCCTGGACTAGAGAACACTTAATTGGCAGCATAAAATGCGTTGATAATAGTTTATGATCTTCATTTTTTTTTTTCTGGTAATAATATTCAATTAAAGGAAGTCTGGGTGGTCATTTTCAAAATTCTTTCAGATATCAAAACTGACCCATACCATCTGGATTGGTAAAAGGTTCACAAATCAGGGACCTTCTCACTGTTGTTTGAAAACGTCTTACTGAAAGATAGTTTGGGTTTCCATATCCACTATCTTTTGACTCAAAAAACAAAAGAAAAGAAAGAAAAGAAAGCTTAATGAGACACAAAGTGAGGCCATTAGACAAACACAAGTCTATATAAGCTTCCACAATGGCTTGCCAGATCTCAGAAAAGTTTCTAGAATCCAAAGCAAAGTCACTAAGAATGATCTTCCTTCTAAGAGGATAAATTCTTTGTTTCCAGCTGCCAGAAGCATGTGGCCTCTAAGGAACTGCCAGAAGCTCTGTGTTCAAGCCTTGGTTCCATCTTGTGGGATCTTAGACAATTCCATCTCACTGATCTTCAAGTGCCTCAACAATAGAACACGTCCTCTCTTCTTGATGTGTTCACTGAACACATTACATGATCTTTTTGTAGCACACAAAAACATGCCACACTGAACCATGAGCGTCTGTGCCCTTGTCAGTCTGTTTGATTAGATTTTGAAAAGTAGAAATAGGCTTGTAGTTCAGGCTAGCTCTGAGCTCCTAGTGTCTAGCATAGCAGATGCTCAATAATCGTTTGTAAAATGAAAGCTGGGAAAGTAACAACCAAGTTATTTAAAATCTGGTTATCGTGGCAGCTGGGTGGCTCAGTGGGTTAAAGCCTCTGCCTTTGTTTGGCTCAGGTGGTGATCCCAGGGTTCTGGGATGGAGTCCCGCATCAGGCTCTCTGCTCAGCAGGGAGCCTGCTTCCCCCCCTCTCTCTTTCTGCCTGCCTCTCTGCCTACTTGTGATCTCTGTCTGTCAAATAAATAAATAAATAAAATCTTTAAAAAAAATAAAACCTGGTTATCTGTGATATCCCTCAACCTCTTGCCATCCTCATGCTAAAACTTGGAGCTAGAGAGAGATAACTGCATGGACCCTGAAGTGAGTTGAATGGTGTTCTCCAAAGGAGATCTGACCAAGTGCTTACCCCGGTACCTGTGAATGTGATCTTATAGTAACCCCCTTATTCACAGTTTAAGTTACTCTTACCCATGGTCAGCTGAGGTCCAGAAGCCGATGATCTGCCTTCTGTCATATCATCAAAAGGTCAACAGTAGCCAAATGCTACATCACAGTGTCTGTGCCATTCACCTCATTTCATCTCATCACGTAGGCATTTTATCATCTCACGTTCACAAGAAGGGTTAATACAATAAAGGAAGATATTTTGAGAGAAATTACATTCACATAAATTTTATTATGGTTTATTGTTATAAGTGTTCTACTTTACTATTAGTTGTGTTGTTAAACTCTTACTGTGCCTAATTTATAAATTAATATTTTTCATACGTATGTGTACATAAGAAAAAACATAGTATCTAGAGGTTTGTTTGTTTTTTAAGATTTTATTTATTTATTTGACAGATCACAAGTAGGCAGAGAGGCACACAGAGAGAGAGGAGGAAGCAGGCTTCCTGCTGAGCAGAGAGCCCGATGCAGGGCTTGATCCCAGGACCCTGGGATCATGACCTGAGCTGAAGGCAGAGGCTTTAACCCACTGAGCCACCCAGGCACCTCTATAGGATTTGTTATTATCTGCAATTTCAGACATCTACTGGGAGTCTTGGAATGTTTCCCCCACAGGTACGGGGCGACTACTGTATTTTAAAAGAGGGTCTTTCCTAAGTAATTAAGTCATGAGTCTTGAAACTAGATCATCCTGGACTAACTGGGTGGGTTCTAAGTTCTGTGACAAGTGTCCTTAGAAAAGACAGAAAAGAAGTCCATGTGAAGACAAGAGGCAGAGATCTGAATGATGCAGTCATGGCCAAGGAACACCTGGAGTCACCGGAAGCAAAAAGAGGTAAGGACATCTCCAGTAAAACCCACAGCTTGATTTTGGACTTTGGGGAGAGAACACACTTCTATTGTTTTAAACCACTAAGTTTGTGATACTTTGTTACAGAAAACTAATACAGCCCAAAACCTCAAGGCTTGTCTCTGCCTGATCTGAGTCCCCTTTGGGGGCTTCCAGAAGCCATGGACCTTGCCACCAGGAATGAGGGGCCCTTGGAATCCCAGTCTCCTGATTATGAACACAGGTGATCAAAGTTTCATTTGTTGTTTTGACCACTGTCCTTGGAGAGAGTTTGAAAGTTATGGGGAATTCAGAGTAATGTGATTTGTCATCCAGAGAGCAACCAGATGAGAAGACACCAATTATTGGCTTGCTCAGCAGAAGGAAATGAAAATTAATTGTTGGAAGTAACACAAAAGCTCCTAGAAACAGAGGGTTTCTCATTTGTGAGACACTAGCCTCTGAGAAAGCTTCTAGTATGAAACTGCCTCTCTGAATATTATTAGAAAGGTCTGTGTGCTTTATAATTGAAATATGGCAAAAAAATTAAATTAGATGGATTTTGTGTGACTGTTCTGTTGATTTATAATTAAAATTATCTCAACAGCTTATGCGTGGTTAGATGACTCTCTCTAAGCCTCAGTTTACCCACCTTAAAGACAAAAATAATTCCTATTTCACAAGGTTTTGTTAATCATAAACAAAAGTTTTTACAAATGGTTAACACAGTAATAAGAACATAGTATTCAATAAGCATAGCCATCATTATTGTTATCTTTACTATTGTTGCTGTTGTTATGTCAAAAGGTAGTGAAGCAAAAGCACAGAGTGATTAAAGCTCGGGCTGTGGAATCAGAGAGTCATGGGTTTGAATGCTGGTTCCAGGACATACAAACAGTGTGATACTAACAAAAACCACCAGGCTTCAATATTCTCATCTATAAAATGAGGATAACAAGAGTTACCTATTCAAATCGTAGAACTGTTATGAATTAAAGTAATAGGTATAAAGCATTTAACATATTATCTGGCAAATTGTCATTCATATTTCATCTTATTGATTTCAGGGGTTGATTTTATTCATTCATTCAACAAATATTTTAATAAGTCCTTATGCTTTATGTCACTCAAGCCCTAGGGGTTTAGCAGTGAACAAGATAGTCAGAGGGCCTGCTCTCAAGGAGCTTAGCTTCAAGTGGGAGAGCCATTAGATAACCATGAAATATAAGGAGATGACTATATGTGTCAGAAACCCATTAGAAATAGGGCTGATTTTTTTATTTTATTATTATTTTTTTTAGAGAAATTCATTGATGTGCTTGCTGGAGGTGGAGTATATAACTCAAAACCTGAATGTTGGTAGAACCATTTTGATCTCTTCTGCCTCCCCAAAGGGAAGAAATAATAGATTTATCTGAAGTCTAGTGGCATGGGGACTCAGTTGGTTAAGTGTCTGCCTTCAGCACAGGTCATGATCTCAGGATCCCCTGAGCAGGGGGAGTCTGCTTGTCCCTCTTCCTCTGCCCCTCCCCCCAACTCCCACTTGTGCACATGTGCGTTCTCTCTCTCTCATAAATAAATTTTTTAAAAAATCTTTTAACTCTAGTTTCAGGAAGGGAGGAACTGAGATGAAATGTAGGGCCAGGGAAACATTAGACACTTGCATACTCTGGTTCTTCCCTGTCTCTGCCTCTCTAACCAGGGTCTAAATGTGTGAATAACTCTAGGGCTAGAGGATTTTTCTTTTGGTGAAAACCGGTGAAGAGCCAGTCTCCATCTTTCCATCTAATTTATGACAGACAGTAGATAGGACAAAGAATCTTAGCTGCACACCCCAGGATGGGAAAAGTACAAAACAAAAGCAAACTTGGAAATAAGGGTTGGGCCAAGTTTCACTAGGTTTTCCGGAGGTAGGATGGCTCCAGTCCACACAGATGGATTTCCTGAAAGAAACTATTTAAATATAACTGGGATCAGTATAATGTGATCAGTGTTACAAAAGCTGGCAGAGCCCAATAGAGTAACTAAAATGGCAATAAATCAAGGAAAAGCCTCTGAGGAGGTGATGCTTATATTGTGATGTGAGCAATGAGACAGGGTCAGCCCCAATGAAGCTGCGAAGGCAGCAGGAATAGCATGGATAAGGCTCAGGGCATGAAGACTGGAGTAGTGAAATGATGAGCAGAAGGGAGTGAGAAATGGGAGGAGACCAGAGAGATTTTCGAGGGCTGATAATGCAAAGCCAAGGAGGCCAAGGTTGGGCATTCTGATAAATGGCCCCTCAAGAGCAAGACTTCTTAGAGACCTATGGAAGGCTGGCTCCTGGGATCTTACAGTGATGAGATATCAGAACAGGTTTATCAGAAAGGTGGTAAACTGTAAACACTTACATTGCACAAATTAGCACTTCCGTCACCAAAAAAATGCAATGATACATAAATGTGCTATTTGCAAGACAATGGAAGGATCTTATTTTTTATTTTCTTTTATTTTTTAAGGTTTATTTATTTGTGAGAGAGAGAGAGAGAGAGGGTGAGAGAGAGAAAGTGAGAGAGGGAGGGAGAGCACACATGAGCCAGGGGAGGGCAGAGAAGCAGACTCCCCACTGAGCAGGGAGCCCGAAGTGGGACTTGATCCCAGCACTCTGGGATCAGGACCTGAGCCAAAGGCAGATGCTCAATTGACTAAGCCATCCAGGTGCCCAGGATTTTATTTTTAAATTGATAAATCCATGGTCAACTATAGTTTGTGTGGTGTGGAATCAGAACACATATTTCAAGATGTATTATCAATGTCTCTTTTTGATCGTGTCATGGTATGTCCAAAACCTCACTTTAAGGAAAGATCAGAAATGTACATTTGATGGCCTTGAAAAGACTGATGAAGTCTTTCCACCCTTGTTTCTGGTTCTCTAATGGGGCCTCAGGTTAACGGAGCTGAGGGTTAAGGGTTTGCAGAGGTATTGTTTCCTAAATACCCATGACTCTACTGTGCCCATGACTTGGCTGCGGCCAGCCCCTTGCATAGTGAAGAGCTCACAGTAGATGCTCACTAAAGTCTGATGAGTAACTTTTCACAAATGACTGGATGTTCACATACTTCTTCCCTGTATAAAAGAACCATTCTATAAGACATGATTGACTTCCCTACAGCAAAAAAAAAAAAAGAAAAAAAAAAAAAAGAAAAAAAAAAAAAGGGGGGCAAAACAAAATGAAACTCAGAAACTATAAACAGTTTGGATGCCCCAGACATGTCTTTAAATTAAGTCAGTTTTTCTAACACTGTTTTCTGTCCCATTGCTGCTGTAGTTTCAAGTGAAGAATGTGGTGGACTTTAAGTACCACTAAACAACCACAGAATTCCATTCGGTGTCTGCTCCCACGAGCCTTGCTAGCCTGAGACCGCAACCCCAGGCTTCTCACCTTACAGGCAGAGGGTAGCTTTGAAAGAACATAATGTTACTCAGAGCTGTGTTCTCATTTTCACTGTCTGGAAGAGGAAATGAAAAGACTCCAATGTTCAATCTTGGATAATTTATAAGAATATCTCATCTCTGCTCTGAAACTTATTTATAGAAGTTGAATCTTTATTAACTTGCTGTGTGACCTTGAGCAAGTCAGTTAACCTCTCTGGGACTCTTGGTAAAGTCTAAATTTATATAGAACTTACTTCATGGGACTATATTGTTGGGCTTCCATAAAAAAAAGCATTTAGAAAATAAATGATAAATTGTAGGGGCAGATCCAAACTTTCTGGGGACTGAAGCTAATACCATTTCGAGGCCCCTCTTTTAGAAAAAGAATTAAAAATGATTAAGTACAGGAATTTAGAAGGTGTCTATATGAGTGAGAATCTCTGAATTTTAAGCTTCATGGCAATTGTACATTGGGGAAAACAGTAATAAGGTTGTAAGTACTATAAGAATTATTAGCACAAACTCCTTTGGTCTTACTAAAAGGGTACAAGCTAGAAAGAATTTCTGACCATGCTGCAGTTGCTCAGAGAGGAAAGCTGGCATTTCCTGGTATGGTCTAGGTGACCTTTGCTGCCTGAAGATCCGTTTTTACTCAAGCAGGCTTCAGACCTTCAGTTCTTTCCTATGTGGATAGAGATCTCAGAGTGTGACTAAATTTGAGTCAATCCAGTGCATGTCTCTGGCATAATCTTCAAGAAGACATGGTGTTTTTCACTGTGAGAGGAGCAAGATCCAGAAGGAAGGTGGGCAGGGCTCTTGAACTAAAAAATTTGCAGTCTGCCCAAGGAGAAAATCTAGATACACACTAAATAGTAAAGAATATGATGTTATAGTATCATGGCAAACTGGAATGCGTTCATCAAGTTCTCACCCTCTTTCTGAATAAGTTTAAATCACTCTGTTATAAAGTGAGCTCTGACCAACTAGCCCACAGACACCCTGCCTTACCCAACACATACCACACTTAAGGTCAAGAGCACTCATGTGGCACTTCTGGTAACAACTCTTGCATAATTGTCTTGCTATTTAATTGTGTGTCGGCGGGGAGTGGAGGTGGGGGTGGTTGTGGTTGTTCACAATGATGTCTCCTCAATGAGATGATCAGCACTTTGAGGGCAAGAGCCAGGTTATTTACTTCCCTATGATCCTGGAGGCTCTGTCTTGCTAAGTGAATGGATATGTATCAAATGTTGAACTAGACATTCAGACATAGCTCATAACGTGCCATGGGCTGATAGAGAAGAGAGGGATGCTTGGTCAGAAGTATCAGGAGGTAATCAGGGAGGAGACTGAGTTTAGCCTTCATGATCTCCATTTCTCAGAGTTAGTATACATTCCCCCCCCCCAGCTATGCAGTTCAGCATCCCCACTCTACAGCCTTGTGTGCCAATTAGGGCTCCTACAGAGAATTAGAGGAGAGGTAGCAGAGTGATTTGCCAACATAAAAAGGGAAGTTGTTCAAATCAGGGAGTGACTACAGGAGAAAGTTGCAGGGGTAGATACTGGAAGAAGATAGTTGCAACTTCATTTTCAGCTTCTTGGGAGAAATGGGGATAGGTCAAGGATCCAGGAGTCATGAGACATTAGGGCATATGGTGAAGGCCACTGGGGAGCCTATAGCTGGGGCCTCGAGGGCACACAGCTGTGGGAGTTACCATAACACTAAATAGAGATGAAAGGGCCAACCGTATGGCAGCTAAGGATGGATGTTAGGACAACAGTGATCCACTATAGGCTGTCGCAGCCATAGCATACTCAGTGAATACTGCAGAAAGGCGTGCAGGTGAGTGGGGGGCTGACTGTAATCACTCCTGCTGGCTCCTGAGAAGACCCCACCCCTCCACGCAGAGTCACGTCCTGCTTATGGATGGGCCTGGCCGTGGGTGGCCCTTGTACATCCTGAAGTCAGTGTCAGGAATGCCTTCTCACCTTTCAAGTATCTCATACCTCCTGAGGTACCTCATCTGATGCCCAGCCAGCCCATCTCAGTCTCTGAATCCTGTACCACCAGAGGAATAGTAGGGAAGCGTGACTCCCACAGCACCTACTTAAAATGACCCTTTGATCTCATGGAATGGTGTCCATGACCAATGGAACAATAGAAGGAAGAAAGGGTCACCAAGCCAACCAGCTAGACCAGCTGAATAATCCACCCTGGCAAAGGGGGCATGACTAACAACTCTCTAAGATGAACTCCCTTCCTACCTCAGCCCAAGATCATCACTGTCCCTCATGTTTACATGCAACACTACACTTCTTGGGATTGTTATCTAAGTATCTTAAGGCTTAGGCACATAGTAGGGATTCGCCAAATCCTCACTGAAGGAATTGGGATTAGTGTTCCTCAACTTCTCCTCAACAATCAGACCCTGGGGGTTGGATGCAGGATGGAAGCATCCCTTGTTGTGGAAAGATTCAGTTTCTCTGAGGGCTGATTTCTTTCTGGGTATAGAAAATCCTGCTGCTGAGACAGAGCCTCGAAGACCAAGGCTAACTACCACTTCATGGACCCTATAAGGGCAAAACTGTTCTTTAATGAAACCTCATTTGGCATTAGGTAGCCCTGGACATTCCCTTTGCAGTATCTTCCTATTCTGATTGTCTCTTCCAAAGGGACCACTGGGGACTGCAAGAGAAGACTGTTGACAACTGATAAATGCAGTCTTCAAAGCCACTCATCCATTCTTAATGGACAGCCCGTTAATTTGAGGTCTAGGTCATGAATTTGAATGCTATGCACTGAACACCTCTTCAGCAAGAAAACCTGGTTTTGCCTCAGGGTAAATGGTGATTCATTAATTGTAATTAAATTAGGCTGGTGGCTTAAACTGGATGTGACAAAATGAAAATCCCCATATAAAACCTGAGATGCATATCGCAGGTCTTCTGTCAATAACATCTAGTTTTTGTCTAAGTAGATTTAAAAGGAACAAGATGCCTCTTCTTTAAGAAAAAAATAAACTGCCTCAGTTAAATAGGGAAATAACTTCTGAATGTTTCTTTATTTCTTATTCATTCAGGTCATGGTATAGAAACCTCAAAAGCCTAATAATAAGGGTTGGAAGTCTCTCCTGCACAGCTGGGAGGGAATAAGCCGCTTTCTAGGCTTCCCCTCTTCTGGGTAGGTCATGAAGCTTATCTGCCCACCTCCCTCTGCTCTTGAGGTCTAATCTGAGTTCTCTTGGAACAACCAATCCAATTGCCTCTTGAGACAGCAGGTGCATGGCTCAATTCTTGGGTGGAAGTCTGGTGTCTTCAGACTGTCTCATAGCTCCTCACTCAGTAGCTAGTTGTTAACTCTGGGACCCTTGGTGCCTGCATTTCCTCATCTGTGAAATGAGAGGGTTAGACAAGGTCCTTTTTTTACAGAAAGAAAGTTCAGCAGAAACCCAATGTGAAACAGGAATGTGAAGCTACTCTGGTTGAACAGAGTAGAGGGCTTCACCTGCTACTGAGACCAACAGCCCCATCTCTGAGCCTAGATGAGTCTCAGAGGAAGTCAGATGACAGCAGAGCAAAGTTTGAAACTGGCCAACGGGGTACTGTCTCAAGACCCTTCCAACTCCAAAGCTTGTGAAAAGCATAATTCCCATCATGTTGTTTTACTGACTTCTGCTCTCTGTCTGGAGGAAATCCCTGAGCTTGTTCATAGTGAAGGAAGGATAGGTATTATTCTTTGCTTACCAAGGATGGAATAATAATTTGAATAAAGAATAATTATTTTTTAAAGAGTTTATTTATTTATTTGACAGACATAGATCACAAGTAGGCAGAGAGTCAGGCAGAGAGAAGGAGTGGGAAGCTGGCTCCCTTCTGAGCAAAGAGCCCAACACATAGGACTCGATCCCAGGGCCCTGAGATCATGACCTGAGCCAAAGGCAGAGGCTTTACCCACTGAGCCACTCAGGTGCCCCTAAATAATTATTTTTTAAAGATTTATTTATTTTAGGGAGAGAAAGAGAAAGAGAGAGAGAGAGAGCATGATCCGGAGGGGCAGAGGGAGAGGGATAGAGAATCTCAAGCAAACCCCGTGCTCAGCATGGAGCCTGACATGGCTCTCGATTACATGACCCTGAGATTATGACCTGAGCTGAAACCGAGAGTCAGACACCCAACTGACTAAGCCACCTAGGCATCCCAAGAATAAATAATTTTTTTGTGAGGTACTAGAATTTTGTTACAGGCCACTCAGCCAACCTGGAAATGTTGATTGGTCTATGTCCGGCAATAATAAAGTCTTCATATGCCATGGACACTAATGAGACCAGAGCTTTCAAGAATGCCTCCAGTCTAGGAGTCACAAGCCCAAATGCTTTTGGGATCACGCATCAGATACAAATGAGTAAAAAGGGCCAGCTGCGGACTGCAGCAAATTGGACAGTGCATGCATCATTTTGGGGAGTAGGTGCTACTCACCTCCAGCTCACTGTGGCACAGGAAGTATGGGAGCAGCATGATAAAGCCTTCTCTCCTGAATAGCTATATACTCAAATCATCAAATTTTAACTAAAAAGCCAAAAAATAGTGTATCAGTCAGAGTTTGATCACAGAAGCAAAACCACTCTGAGTGATATAAAATGTGGGAATTTTAACAGGGATTAGATCGCACACAATTACGGGAGGTAGTGAAGAAGTCCCTGCGAGGGTGTTGTACCTGGCACTGGGTGTGAAGTCAGTGCAGGCCAGCTGTGAGAGCAGCAGGGGAGAGAAAACTGGACATGAAGGAAGAGAAAATGAGGGCAGGATGGAACCCGTGTCTGGCCCTCAGGACTCTCATCGTCATGAGTTGTGTGACCCGCAGGAACTGTCACCTTCAGCCCTGGCGCTGAACTCACACCTGGCCCAGAGAGGGGAGGTGGGGTCTGCTGGGAGGGAGGAGCTGCAGGCCCAGCTGTGGCCCAGCAGATTAGCACCAAGGTGCATGGGTTGTCCTGGTGTCCTGCAGCCACTTTCAGAGCAGGAAAAAGGCTGCTTCTTAAATTCACCTCCTAAATCTTATGGAAATATCTCTTGTGACCAAGCCTAATCCAAAATCTTACAGGAAAGAGAATTCTGGGAAGCAGTTCCATCTTAGCAAATTGACAAAATACAAAGCCACCTTATCAACTGGCTTCTAGACACACTTCCTTCACCTCGTATAACTTCCAAATAAAGACAACAGCAAAATCCTGTTTACACCTAACATAATGCAACTATCCTGCCTGCAATTAAAACACACTAACCCTCTCCACAAAGGGAAAAGAAAGTCATTTTACTCATAATTTGGCTGAGATTCTTCTTCTGAGTCACATTCTCATTTTGATAGCCTATAAATTTGTATTCTGAGCTATAAGGTTAACTACTGTTAATACAATTTCTTCCAGTCTCATTGAGATACAATTGATATACATACCATTGTTCTAGTTTAAGGAATACAACATGGTGACTTAATATATGGAAATACTGCAAAATGATCCCCACAGGTTAGTCAACATCCATCACCTCACACAGTCTCATTTTTTTTCCCTTGTAATGAAACGAACACATGTTATGTTTGAGAAATCCAAAGGGGAAGACAGAATTGGCAAATACATTAAGACTAAACTACGAAAGAAATGCTCACAACCATTATAGTCTTTGTTTCAGTAACTTGTCTCAGGGCTACACTTGGTATTTAGAACTGCCTTCTCCTATGACCCTTTTCATGTTTCTTTGCCTTTGGTAAGCACCTTGGCTAGAGGTGTCCTTGTCTGGTGGTGTAACCTAGATCTTCATGCCTGGAGAGTCTGGGCCTGTCACAGTCCTGCCTCTGGTTTCCCACTGGTTTTTCTCACAGAGGATCCCAGGAGGAGGACTTACAGGATACATTCTTGGCAGTCCTGCAAGCTCCTTCCTCTAGGGGATCCAAATTCTACCTCGTTCCAGAGGCTATAGGTCTGCAAGGTTCAGATACAGGGCTTGGTGGGGCTGAAACTTCCTACCACGGTGATTTCATCCAGCTTCTGCTCATCAGGCCCAGGATGCTTCCTCATACAAATTAAGTAGACTGCTCATCTAATTCAGCACTAGAGACACCATGATCAATTAGCCAAAGTCAAAGACAGCTTGTGTTCTGCATTTCCGAACAATGTAACAATGAAATTCCTTATGTATGCATCTTTCATACTTGCATACTTGTGCAAGTATAGGATACATTTATAGACAGGAAGGCATAGAACATTTTCTCTTAGACTCTCCTGTATTATTATTTGCTTAGCCATTTGTTCCTCTACCTCAAAGATCATTCTTCTAAGCTTATGGTAATAATTAAAATAATAATAATAATCACTGCTATTTTCAGCATTTACTGTTTGCTAACTAAGCTCTTTCTCTATATTATCTCACTTAAGCCCTACAAGGAGGCACGCGTTATTATTCCCAGTGTACAGATGAGGAAACACTCACTATTCCAGGAGCCTCATAAAGATATAGGATCTGTGATATAAAGAATGCAAGAGACTTGAGCCAAATCTCAATCACAGTCAATGATTGACAGAGCCAGAGTTTAAACTATCTTCTTCCAAAAACCACTTTTTCTCTATCATATGGTCCATAGAAGAGATAATGCACACATCTGTTTTAATAATTTTAAAAGTTAATTTTCTGCCTTGTCACATGCAAAACCAGACACCAGGTAAGCAATGGGAATCTTGAAAGCAGGTGGACCAGACAGTTCAGCTAAGTGGTTGTCTGAAGTTGTGAGAGATGTTCAGAAACTGCGAGGTCTCTGGGAATAAGGCAAACATAACCTGGTAGAAGAGAAAAACTTCAGCTGTTCACTCCTGGTATCATTTTAGCACATCAGTAAACCTCCATTACCTCTTCTATAAAATGGGGGAAAACAATAAAATCTATTTCACAAGGATGTTGAACAGAGTCAACAATACCTACAGGGGCCTAGTAATTATTGCCATAGTGTGGCAACAAACCAAAGAGCCCAACCTCAAATCAGTGGTAATTAGGGAGGCCATATGTGTGTGTCTTGGATGGCTAGGGCAGGTAAAGCAGACCCAGCAAACAGCATGCATCCCAAAACAGCAAATGCTTATCTGGAACTAAATCTGTGCCAGGCATGGTTGAAAGTGCTTTCTATTATCAACACATTTAATCTTTGCAACAACCCTGTAAGACAGGTTATTATCCCCATTTTACAGATGAGAAATTGCAGAAGGGAAAGTTAAGAACGTGGCCGAGATGGGAATTTGAACATAGGTTAGTTTCCATGAGTGCTCTGCCTTGAGTCTAGAGACACACTTGAGTCTAGAGAAGCAGAACAACAAAGGCCATGGGGGAGCATACTAGAAGCAGAAACTCTTCACTTTCCCTAGGAAAAGCATGTAGTGGGACTTCAGTTTTTGAAGAGAGAGTAGTAATTCCTTTCCATTAATGGGCTTAGTACTCTGCGGCAGGTGCTCAGTGCCCTGATCTGTTATGAGGCACTGAGGTGTCTCGACTTACAGGGATCTGGAGCTGAGGAACATGAGTATGGTGATTTGTGAAAGTCCTTTCTACTGATAAGGATGTCAAGGTTAGCTGTCAGTATTTCTAATCACCCTGGTTTGAAGAAAACTTTTGTGACCCACTGTTATTGAAGGTCTTGCAGGGAGGAGGATGGATGCCCCTTTGCTTGGTGTCCAGATCTTTTGGATAGGAATTCTTTGGGTGAGATGGACTATAAAAGAGATGAGAATGGTAGCCCAGTCTTGTTAAATTTAGATCCTGAGAGAGCATTCGGGGCCTCTGGGAACATTAGGGACATTTGGGATGTTTGGGTGATAGTGTCATTCTGAGTTGGCAATGTGATATTGGACACCCTGTGTCATTTTAGCTCTCTGTGCACTTCCTAGCCCACAAGACTTTTTTTGAGAAGCAAGGAGAGAATAGATGTGAAAAGATTTTGAGACAGTTTTAAAATGCCCTAGTAATGCAAATACGCTGGATAAAATTTCCAAGAAGGAAAAGAGAAAGATAAACTTATCAGAAGAGTTAAAATGGATCAGAAGGAACTGGGTTAGCACCACTGAAATCCAGATTACTAGAGTTTTCTTTCTTTCTTTCTTTCTTTCTTTCTTTCTTTCTTTCTTTCTTTCTTTCTTTTTTTTAAGATTTTATTTATTTATTTGAGAGAACGAGAGATAGGGAGAGAGAGCACAAACTGGGAGGAGAGGGAGAAGCAGGCTCCCCACTGAGCAGGGAACCCACAGAGCTCGATTCCAGGACACTGGGATCATGACCCGAGCCAAAGGCAGATGCTTGACCACCTGATCTACCTAGGTGCCCCACTACAGTTTTCTTTTAAAATGTTTACCTTTTCAAAACTTGGTGCAAAAAACCCAGAAAATTTTGGTAGTTTCACTCAGAGCAATGACTCTGAACAGAGCTCTGCTCACCAACCTATCTTGGGCTGCCTCCCAGCTGACAGTCACATACCTCAGGTTGTCGCCACACCTCTCACACAGGTGACCACTAACTCTCCCCTCTCACCATCAGCTTGTGTCCCAGCAGCCAGGTGGGCCTTTCTACCAGGCATCTCCCCACCTCCACACTCCACCTTTGCAGAATGCTACCTGAGGGACGTCTGCGAACAGAGAGCCTGTGGTGGAGCAAAATGAATCAGCATCTCAGACTGCTCATCCTGAATGTGACTAGGAGGAGCAGCAGGCTGTTCTGGGAGGGGACAGAGGACCGTGAGCAAGCCGGAAGCCAGCTGATTGCTACAGCCATAGTCTGGTGGGAAGTGGCTGCCCAGCCAGGAGCGGAGTGTCTTGGTTGCCTGGCATCTAGGTGTGGCTATGTAACTAATTTCCATGCATGGAATACGGTCGGAGCTAATGCATGCCCCTTTTGGTCTCAGTGGATAAGAAGTAGATATGTCTTCCCCTTCCTTTGTTCCCCACCTGTCAGGTGGAAGACTCCGAGGCCCTAGAAGTAGAAAAGCTACAAGGTAGAAGGAACCTGGGTCCCTGAATGACCATGGGAAGTAAAGCCTCCCTCCAGACATCAACATCTGCATTGGACTTCTGCATATATGAGAAAAGTGTATGTGTGCTAAACGGGTTACTCCGGGCTTTGTGTGGGGCAGCGCTCAGCTCCCTCCGTCACTAACAGTTTGGAGCTGAACCCTGTAAGCCCCAGTGGCGTTCTCACCGTTGCCTTTGAAACAGATGAGTTTGGAAACCTAAAATCCAGCATAGGATTGCTTAGCCACACAGAAATGGGAGGTACCTGCATTAAAAAAAAAAAAAAAATCCCCATTTCCTCTGGCAGATAGAGTGCTCCTCCTCTCAGGCTTCTGTTAGAATCTTTTAACCCCTCCTATGCTGCACAGTGCAGAGGGCAAAGGAAAATGCAGAGTCCTCATGCAGGAATACTCCCAGAGAGACTTGAACCCTGCTGATCACCAGGGTCCCCTTGGGTCTGACAGTGCATGCTCCTGGGCAGCCTGGATTAACAGCCTGCCCCTCCCTGAGGGAAACCTGGGTGAAGGTCATTCTATTAAAACCCTTCGAATTCTCACTAAATAAGCTGTTTTGGGCCCCATCTTTCGGGCTTAGCTAATAGGAAGGGGATCAGACCACCAGTGATTTTTTTTTTTTTAAGATTTTATTTATTTATTTGACAGAGAGAGATCACAAGCAGGCAGAGAGGCAGGCAGAGAGAGGGGAGGAAGCAGGCTCCCCGCTCAGCAGAGAGCCCGATGCGGAGCCCGATCCCAGGACCCTGAGATCATGACCCGAGCCAAAAGCAGCAGCCCAACCCACTGAGCCACCCAGGCGCCCCCACCAGTGATTTTTTTTTCACTTGGTTTGGATAAAAACTGAGCCCGGGTAGGAGAATATCAAGGTGTGGGGGTGGGGGGCAAATATAATACTTTCCTGAGTCAGTTTTGATTTTGAAAAATGTCCCTGCTAGGGACGATGTCTAAACATCATCTTCCTGGTTTCACCCCCAGCTCCTACAAGGAGTCCAGAGTGATCAATAGCCTTCCAGCTCCTTCCTGGCACAGGCCTCCCTCTGCAGTGCAGCTCAGAATCCTGGGCACTGGCCTCCGGGACCTGCTGGGGCCAGCACAGTTTGCATGTGCCCAGGTGTATGGGACACCCTTTCACTGCAGCTGTCCATGACACTCAGGACAGAGCACAGCTGCCTGCCTTTTCCTTACTAATTTCTTCTCCATGCTGAGCTACACGGGGGAGAATAATTGCCTTCACTCTGAGCTCTGACATTCCCACATTCAAGCACCTGCTCTCCCACTGTTCTCCCAATAGGAAGACAATTTCTGCCACACTTGGTGTTTCCTTCACAGCAAACCTGCTTATTAGAGAGACACATTTTAGAAGGTACAGTTGGGGGCCTGTGAATATGGCCAGGACCAAAGCAGCATTTTGGAAGTCCAGTCAGTATTTTTCCCCCGTGAAATATGAACCATGGTGGGAATACCCCCGAGTTGCTGGGCAAAAAATAGAATTCTCTGGAGCTGCTCAGAGAATTCGCTTCTCCTATCTCATTCTCCTAAAAGGTTCCAGCCCTGTTAGCAGAAACAAATGAGGAAAGCCTAAATCCAATGAAAAGGAAAACTAAGTCACGGACATGCAATGATACCATGTTGAATTTATCAAAAGCTTTCTCTAAGATGCTCAGAATTATTTTACTGCTACTAGAGGAGTAGGATCAATTGATTCCTTTTAGAATGTACATTTCATTCTAGATTATAAGGTGTGATACTATAGCTGTTATTAGTCTTGTCGGGGTCAGGGACCAGTACTGCAGCACCTCATAGGGAAGGGGTAGGAAAATCTTAGACTCTTAAGACTTTCCTTTCTAGAAGCAAGCAACTGCCTTAAGAAACAACCTCCTACGGGTGCCTGGGTAGCTCAGGGTTCTGGGATCAAGCCCCACATCGGGCTCTCTGCTTAGCAGGGAGCCTGTTTCCCTTCCTCTCTCTCTGCCTGCCTCTCTGCCTACCTGTGATCTCTCTCTGTCAAATAAATAAATAAAATCCTTAAAAAAAAAAACAAAACCCACCTCCTATTGTCTCCTTTTATCACCCTCAAAAGATCTAATCATTAGGTCTTAATTAAGATTACCAGTGTGGGGGCACCTATGTGGCTCAGCGGGTTAAATGACTGACTCATGATTTCGGCTCAGGGTCATGAGATCAAGTCCTGCATTGGGTTCCGGGCTGAATGTGGAGCCTGCTTAAGATTCTCTCTTCTGGGGGCGCCTGCCTGGGTGGCTCAGTGGGTTAAAGCCTCTGCCTTCGGCTCAGGTCATGATCTCAGGGTCCTGGGATCGAGCCCCACATCGGGCTC
>NW_019154088.1:21033630-21052447 GCF_002288905.1 Enhydra lutris kenyoni | reverse complement strand
GCTTCCTCCTCTCTCTCTGCCTGCCTCTCTGCCTACTTGTGATCTCCCTCTGTCAAATAAATAAATAAATAAATAAATAAATAAATAAATAAGATTCTCTCTCCTGGGGCACCTGGGTGGCTCAGTGGGTTAAAGCCTCTGCCTTCAGCTCAGGTCATGGTCCCAGGGTCCTGGGATCGAGCCCCACATCGGGCTCTCTGCTCAGCAGGGAGCCTGCTTCCCCCTCTCTCTCTGCCTGCCTCTCTGCCTACTTGTGATCTCTGTCAAATAAATAAATAAAATCTTAAAAAAAAAAAAAGATTCTCTCTCCCTTTCCTTCTTCCCTTCCCTACCCCCACCTACCCCCACCTCACTCTGTCTAAAAAAAAAAGAAAAAAAAAAGATTACCAGTGTGTCCTAAATTCTTAATCATACAAGCATTAGGTTTTCAGTATAGAAACATTTTAAAGCAGGGTTTGACAGACTATGATCTGCAGGTCAAATTTGGCCCTCCAACTGCATTTATAAATAAAGTTTTATTGGGATGCAGCTACACCTATTTGTTTAGTGTGTCTATGGTTGTTTTCACACTACTAGTTGAATGTTGAGTAAAGTTACATAGTTATAACTACATAGCCTGGGAAGCCATATGCATTTACTAATTTGGACTTCTACAGAAAAGTAAAAAAGAAAAATAAATGAAAAAGAAGTCTCTCATAATCCCATCACTCAAAAATAGCTAATGTTAATATTATTCTTTATTCCCTTTTATCCTTGTGGAAGCCACTCTTTAGAAAAACCAGACGGAGCATTATGAATTTGGTACAGATGTTGACATTGATGATGCCACACACATACACACACACACACACACACACACACACACCAAGAGCGTAAAGATTTTATAAAATACAGATATTATTTGTATAACTGAGGTTTTTCTGGAAAAGCAGGAGATACTTTCCATCCTGGTCTGAAAAATGACTGAAGAGTAAGAAAAGGAGACTAGCTTGGGGTTTTACAATGGTTGGGGATGGAGCCAGGGGCTTCTACAGCCTGAATTTTCCACTGGTGCCATCTTGACCAGGGGTAGGGCAGAAAGGGAAGAGGTAGAGGAAAGCAAAGGTAAAAGCTGTTTATAGTCAAACATCAAAAGATCAAGTCAGACTGCTTATTACAAGACCACATTCCCTGCCTCACTGCTCCTTCTAATCTACCCATATGTTCCCTCCCTGGTTTCTGACAGAAAGCAAATAAATGGATTTATCCTAGCCTTCCATTTCTTCTAGAAAGAATTTAAGGATCCTCCCAGGAAGAGGATGTCGAGAATTAAAACATCGCCTGGGCTGCCTCCAAGGGGAGTGAGGAAAGGAGGAAACAAAACTCAGAATCTCTTGAGGAGTTCTCTTTTGCTCCTCGTGGCTCTCAAACTGCTTCTTTTTATGGCTTGTTCCTTGAAAGACTGTTCCCTGAAAACCCGTTCTCTGAGAAGAGCCAAGCACTGTCCCCTGCTGGGGCTGAGGGGCCCTCTCTTTGGCAGCCAAGAGTGAGCAGCTGAGAATTCTGCTCTAGGCCTTGGGGAACAATTCTCTTTCCCTCTTCCTTCCCTTCAATTTATCCTCAGAGCTGAAGGGTCTACAGTGCAAAATTAGGATATGAACCCAAAAGAAAGACCAAGACGTCACTCAGCCAGCTGAGGCTTTAGGTCTGCCTGTGGCCTGTGAGAAAGGAACCCTGAAGACCCTGCAGTGGGGCCTGGTCCTGGGGCACCTACACTGGGGTGTGCATTCAGAGCCTTAGGCTTATAAGAAAGGCTCCTTTGCCTGATGGTGTCCACACTGCTAGGTCTTCCTTACGGCCCATCTGAGGGGAATGCAGTGGTCCTGGGCTCCCAGCTATCCTCAGTCACTCCCTACTTGAGGAACTCTTTCCTGAAAGCTAAGAACATGTAACCGTGAAAGCTCTGAGGATGAGAAAAAGAAAGATGAATGACTGGGAAGGAAGGAACTATTTGCTACATGCTAGGTGCTTTATATGCATTCCCTTTTATAAAAAGATTTTTATTCTGAAAGTGCTCAAGCATACACAAATAGACTAGTACAATGAATAGCATGGATTCATTGGCTTAAATAGTACCTTTCAAGATTACTTGATGACCTTTACAATAACCCTGAAAGATAGGTATTAACCCCAGCCCTCTCAAAAGATTTGAGGACTTTGGGTTACTTGCCTAAGACCACAGAGCTAATATACAGCAGAGGAAACAGGGTTCTCCATAGTTTTGAATGCCACACTTTCAATGCCTCTCTGCATCCAGGGAAGGCATTCGGAAAGAGAAAGGACTTAACCTGAGTCTGGAATGTCAAAGAAGGAGCAGGAGGACATCTCCAGAAGGACTGAGAAGTGGCCGTGATGGGGAGAGAGGCCTGGCCTAGACACTGGCTGTAAGACTCAGAAAAACCCGCTGGGCCTTGCTGCTACAATGTTTGAGAGACTCACCTCACTGCCCAAGCCACCATGAAGATATCCAAATGTCATGTGGAACCATGAGTGGCATTCCTGGCGCTGCAACTCCCTATTGCCTACTGTTTGCTAAGTGAGGTTAACCCTTCCTTTTGGATGGAATGACTCGTTAATATGTGCCTTGTTATAAAGTCCCAGAGTGGATGGCCTTTCTCCACTTCCTGAGTATATATGTAAGTGATGTCTCATCACCAGCATAATTTTATTTATTTTTTTGCCACCAGATTTAATACTGCTCAGCCATTTCAAAGGGGGCCTGTGTTTGCTGCTTCCTGCTTTGTTTATTATTAAGTGCTTCCAAATAAGGAACAAGTGTCTACAGGAAAAGGAAATGAGTCTTTGAATCTGCAAGAGGATGCTAGAGGACATCTTCAGCAATTTTAATAATAGCTTTGGAATAGATGCCTGCATGTTCTTGAAATGATGACAACTAAAATCCTAAAGAGCTTTGTTTGTCTCAGGAAGATAATAGTAAAATTGGGGAGGATGAACATAAAATATATAAAATTAGAAGCTGAAAAGCCCACCATTGTGTTGGCTTTATTAATTCATTAAGTAAATTACTAAATAAGCACATATGTCTGTTTTTTAATTCTGAGATCTAAACATCTTACATATATTTTAAGCATAATGTGTATCTATCATTTTGAATAAATTTGGCTATATTTATAATGTTTACCCTAAAGATGTTCAAACTCCGAATTTTTCAAAAAAGCATTTTTTTACTTTTTAAGTTCTGGGATAAAATTGTGTGGGATGTGACTCCTTGGCCACATTTAAAACAAAAATATCTCTGAGATCCAGTTTATTAAAGATACCAGAAAATCTTATTTGTCATCTGCCAGCAGAATTAAACATTTTTCAGTACACTCTAGTCTATTTCTATTTGGAAAATCCACACACAAATCTAGTCAAGTTTGGAAATGCACATGTTGGAGAAATGTGAATACCATTTCCACAAAGTGAGAGTAAGTTCTGTTTCCATATCCCAGAGAATATTAGCTGTGCAGACAAAGACATGTGTCCCTTTAGGGACAGGACTTTGGGCTTGAGACAGACAAGACATATACGGAAGAGCAGTACATGGTAGGAGAAGAAAAGGAAGATAATTTCAGCTCCAAAGTTTTCTTCCTTTATAGTTTTGACCAAACGGAAACTCAAGAGCTGCCAGCTGTGGTTTATTGCTCATCTTTTCACTCTAGTTAGAGGGGAGGTATATGGATAAAGGATAATGCTTTTTATGGCAAGCTTTGGATGTTGCTTGGGTATTTAGGGATTGTGTATGTCCTTCAAGAGGGCCTTTTCATATATTTCTCTAAGGACAGAAAGAGAAGGATGACAGGTTGAACAAAACGCTATGAGCCAAAATGACACACAGGAGACAACTTAGCATCAAGCTCATAGGTTTTCTGGTGGGACCAAGAGATTTGAACAATCTATACCAGACACAGAGCCACATGGGACCAGCATAAATGAGTTTCACCGCCACGGCTCCAAATTGCCAAAAAGCTGTACTTTGAAAGAGATTGAGCCTTTTCTGCCCTGGCAGTTAGTAGGTATAACTGGCAACACACAGACTCCCAAGCACATTCAGAATATCTGAGGAGTGTGGTGGCTCAGTGGCTTGGCTACAGCATGCTTGAAGAAATGACAGCCCAAGTACTGTCCATTTACATGAGCTATTCCTTAATCTTACTCCAAACAGTATTGATGTCATGTCCCTGCTGTTTCAGTGTTGTTATAACTTCACCATCACATCTTAGTATGATGGTGGGGGTGGTATCAAATACAAAAGGCTATAAGGAAGTTGATATTTGAAGTTAGAATTCAATAATTCTTAGGAAATATGCTACTACTATTAAATGACTAATGGCCTGCTGTTTTATTGTGTGAGTGTGTGTACTTCTTTTTTTCTTATGGAAATAAGAAGCCTACATTTTTAAGCCTTTCATATTGAATTTTTTAAAAAGATTTTTATTTATTTATGTATTTATTTATTTGAGAGAGAGAGAGCACGCACTGGGAAAGTAACAAAGTCTGCTTGAGGGAGAGGGACAAGCAGACTTTGCACTGTGTGCAAAGCCTAATGTGCAGATTGACGTGAGGCTCAGTCTCACGACCCCGAGATCATGATCTAAGCCAAAAGCAAGACTCAGATGCTCAACTGACTGAGCCACCCATGCACCCGCATATTGAACTTTTAAATATGGACCAATGTGGAAAAAATATTAGATTTATAATAAGCATTTTAAATATTGTTCTAATACAAAAGAAAAATCAGCAAAAGACAAGAACAAGCAATGCATAAGCACATATACACAAATACAAATGGCTACTATGTATATACAAATATGTCTAACCTTAATAGAAATCAAATAAATGTAAATCAAGATAATGATAAGTACAGATATTCCTTATCATATTGGCAAACATGAAAAAGAAGAATACCAATGGATATTTCTTTCTCTGGTGCTAGGAGTTTAAATTATATGCTCCTGGAGGATGATTTAAAAGTATTTATCAAAATGTAAATGTACACACTTTTAACCTAGTGAATTTGCTTTTATGAATTAATTCTAAGGATGAAACCAGACAAGTATATTAAGATACTTGCTTACAGAGGTTCAACATAACACTGTCTATAATACAAAAGAATAAGAACAAGTTAAATGTTTATTAATAGAGGATTGCTTAAGTATATAAGCCAAATAATAGAATATTATGCAGCCAACATAAAGCTATATTATGGAAAAGACATGTTTGTGAAAGCATGTTTTAGAAAGCACAGGTTAATACATTCACTTTTTTTGTGGAGGGAAGGATATATAATAAACGGACAATTATTATAAGTGTCCTATGTGGGTAGAGGGAAGGAATCTATGGATGTTTTGCTTTCTCTTCTTTATAGCTTTCTTTTTTTTTTTATAGATTTCTTAATTGTATAGGTTTCTATGCTCTATTCATGGACAAAATTAACTGAGCTTTACCATGTGCCAGACAATGAAGATACAGCAGTGAAATGTCACTACTGGGTACAAATCCTGTCTTCATTACACTTGCATGTTATTGCAGGGAAGACAGAGAATAAAGAAAGTAAATATAAACCCAGTGGTATGTGAGATAATGTTAAGTGCTAAAGAGAAAAAGGCTTTGCTTACTCAAAGTAAGGAAAGGAATGAGGCAGAGAGCTTATCCACCTTCTTCTGTACTGGTCCTGGCCCCAGCACAGTTTACATTCCAGAGTAGTGGTCAATATCATTTGCTGAGTTAATTTAAGAAGACTCCAGTCAGGGCACCCTTTGGTCAGGGTACCATGCCGAAGACACAATACCAGACCTTCATCCCTGGGTTCTCCTTTCTTGGGGATATGGCAGATGATCTATCTTCCTTCAACCCATGCATTTTTTTTCTCCAGACCTGTTAACATTCAGCACATCTTATTCCACATCATTCCTTATTTGGTAACATTCTAATCTGGCTTCTCTGAGATTTACATACGTTTCTTGGACTAAACTTGGATGAAATAATATAAGTCCGTTATTTCCCAATTATTTTATAAATGGGATTATTTCCTGGCATAGCCACCCCCTTTCATTATATGCTGATGCTTCATAATTTCACATTGTCTACTTACTTTGGGAAAGTATCATTAAGTTTCTGAACATAATTGCCACAAATTAAACACATCTGACATTTATAAACGTGTTCTTGCTGGGTGCCTTTCCTTATTTCCTTCTTTAGTTTCTGTTTCTTTGAATTCTGCTATTGTTAATTCTCCATGATTTTTTTGTCCCAGGAAAAATTAGTCAGATTACAGGAAGAGGCTACAGCAAGTTAGAATGGCAGAAGAAATAGTAACTAATGAGCATCTCATCCTAATATATACTTTTTTCATCTGTTAATTCTCATGTGCACAGGGATAAATGTCAAGGGCAATTTGTATCTTAAAGCATGACAATGAAATTTAGGATATAGAGAACAAAGAAATATGTATTTGTCAATTATCTTCCACCTGTCTTCACAAATGAAGTGGACGAGATCTTAATGAAGGATTAAGAGTGGCAGATGAGGGATTAGCATATAATAGATTAATATCAGTAATGGCCACGATAAGCTTAAAGTATTAGTCATGATCACAACCTAATGTCTTTTTCAAGTAGATAGACATGAATTCAGTTTTTGAAATTGTATAATAAGGACCATTTAAGGATAGCCTCATAGGAAGCTTACTGCTTAACATTTGAGCTTGCTGCCAAAATAAAAACAACAGACAAATACTTCATCAGATCCCACAGTCATGCAATTAAATAGTCTATCTGTGATTCTGGCTTGCAACAATCACAAGTCTCCCTAATAAACTCGAGAGGTATGTCTTATTGCCCCTAAACTCCCTATAGATTCTTCTTCAAGAATGTCACCGCTATCTGGGTTTGAGTTTCATTTATTCTGAGAAACTGCTTCCTCATCAGGAAAATGGATGCATTAACGTTTGCCACCAAACCAGCTCTCAGAAATGATTTGTGAGGCCGAAAGGATTCATACTAAATTCCTTGAGGTTCCCTAGATAAAATATTTTAAAAGCACACACGATGAGCTGCTCAATAGATTTTTGACAGGCAAATAAGCTTCAGTGATGAGGACACTAAACACTTTCGTTTGGTCTCAGAAAAAGGCAAAAATATTTTGCATACATTATTTAATTCTCACCACTCTGCAGAAAATGTTGCTATTATTGCAATTTTATAAATATAGTTGAGACTCAGAGTCATCCAGTACCTTGTTCAAGGTCATACAGATGGTAAATGACAGGGTCGGAATTCAAACCTAGACTTCAAACCCAAGACCACACCCTATGTTTCTTACCTAAAAGGATAAATTTCCTCCCTCCTAGACTCTGTTCAAAATGCATGTTCCTTTGGGCTGTGTCATCTCCCCATATTCTTGTCCTCAACTTATAAATCTATCAATATATACCTCTATCAGAAGGACACGTGAGGCCTCCTATTAGTTTGTCTGGTTATTAATACAATTCCAAGCCTATCTCAGCACAGTGACTTACCCATTTTACCAGGCAGTCTTCTATTGTTTGTGCCTGAGTATCCTGTCTCTCCTATCAGAGTAGAAGAGGTACAAAGATAGGCACCAAAACTAAACTTCAACATCCACTGATGCTCAGAGAAGCATGCCAGTAAGATGAAATGAATGGCACAATGTCCCCAACTTGAGAGGTTAACTCTGACTTAGATACAATATTAAATACATCCAGAGCTGTGTTTTGAGTTTTCCAGGAACAGAAGTTCCTTCAAACCAGCTCCAAACAAAGGAGACAGGCATTTTCAGAAGTTTCATAAGAATCTGAGCAAAGCTGAACCACTGTGCCTACAAAAGGGCCAGAGCTAGGGCTGCTTTCAGGTCTAGCTTTCTCTCTCTCTCTTCCCCCTAGAACACCTCCTACCTGGTTGCTGCATTCTCTTCTCTTTCCCAGGGTAAACGGTCTCAACTTACACATGGCCAGTAATGGTTGTCTCAGCCATATCCCTATAAACCCTTTTAGCTTGAGTACGCACCCCACAGGCAACTTCACCTTCCATCTCTCAGTTCAAATTTCAGACAAAGAATCTGATTTACCTAGCTCATCTTTTCAAGCCAGAACACATAATCCTAGTCACTGACTAGTTTTTGGATGGGTCACCTTTGGATTAAAGGTCCACACCCAGTCCAGTTGGCTGCTGGGGGAGAGGGAACAAGTCTCTTGTCTACCACCCTTCTCTTTCTAAAAAGAGGCATGGATGGCCAGACATCATGAACTCTGTCTAACACACATATGTTCAAGTTCAGGTCTCCCTCCTTATGAGAAGGATGCTCCACAGTGTTGGAGACAACCAGATCCTTAACCCAAGCATGACTTCTAATTGAATTTCAGCCATTGTCAGTAGGATGTTTATGAAGGAAATGGGGTCACTTCACAAAATAAATAGCAAAGTCATAGAATCTAAATATTAAGTTACATATTAGAGAGGGCGGAAACAACTGATATATGACATTGATTTTCAGTCCTGGTCTAGAAAAAGGCATGTCAGGCCATATCTGTACAGAACCACTCAACTAAGCATTTGGAAGGCAATCTGGTGTTTTGAGCTTGGTTTGGGCTGAGACTTGAGAAATGGGTCAAACTCCCAAAGTTTGAATTTATTCAGGAAAATTGCCTAAAAAATTACCTGCAATCCTAGGATTTCGGGCTATTTTAGCAACTAAATTTGATGAACAGTGTGTTCATCTGTTAATATCTGGGGACTTGTTTAAAGAATCTGAGTTGCCTCCCAACATTTCAACCATTAATACTTTATCAATACAACAGTGAAGTGAAGGGGACTTATAATACATTATTATAACCCAAAATGTGCATGTCTCACATCCTTTTCAATATTCACTTTGCAATTCCATTACTGATTGTCTCTGACAGCAGGTGTAGTACAACTTTATGGGCACTCTTCATTTTATGAAGCTCTCCATCTGAAATATTAGAGAGTTGGGATTAGCGATTTCATAGACACAAGTTCTATCATTCATAAATCCTTTATCTTAAAATTGAAAGCATTATCTTTAAATGTCTTCTACAAATCTTTCATGGGAATAGAAGGTCATTTATGAACTATACGCGAGGTGACTAGAAGAAGTATACTTTATGAACTTTTTGGACCATTAACTCTAGATTTTGATTTTTCTTCATTCAAAAAAAAAAAAAAAGGTATCTTTGAATGTTTTGAGAGTGTGATGGGAAACTCAGCTTCAATGAATTCTCTCTTTGTGGCCACTGATATAGGTCACTGAGGTGATTGAAGTCTCCCAGCAGACTTTTAAATATTTGAAGCTGAAAATATTTAAGAGTGCACCCAATGAGTAGTGCTTTAATTTTTATTTATATTCTATTTTTGGTGTGGTTGTGATTATAGCCTCACCAAGACGGTGATCAGTAATGAATGTGTCCTGTTGGCAGATCCCTCCAGGGCTCTGATTCAATCTTTTGAGTTATGGGATGAGGACAAAATGAACTATTTTTCAAGCTTGTAAATATGTGACAAATGACAGTGCAAGAACTATTGATTCCAATCACAGTGATACAATGTTTCATAGTCAAGACTGACTCTGGCTTTACAAATTACTTGCAAGTTGAACAGTAAACCCATGCACAACACACTTCAACCTGGATCAATCTTCAAGAATATTTGTGTCAGTATTCGCCTCCAATTTGAATAAATTCCCAAAGTGAAATGGACTTCTCTCTCTGTCTTTTTTTTTTTAACATTAGAAGGTGATGTTGGGTTTCCTCCAATCTTCAAAATGAAGAGAGGAGCAGAAAAAAACCCTTGTAAAATCCCCAGTGACCCTATAAATAGGTATCTGTTTTTATCTTTATTAGTTAAATAATCATAATCAAATGTAATTGAGAAATGCCACTCAAGAATACTAATCTTACAACAGCTAAAAATTTACAAGTAATGCCTAGTTCAGCACTCAAATCTGATTAGAACATACCTGGAGACAAAACAAAAATACTGAGCTGTGCCAATGGGTTAGAATTTGAGACACCACAGTAGCCATTATGTTCCTGCTTGGGACCATCGGATGTGACTATTTTTGAAAAAGCCTCTAACATGACAGGTATTTATATATGAAGACAGACCCTCTTAAAATCCTCCTCACTTGGATCATGAGCACCCCTGTGTGTGTGAAGCAAACTTTTCCTAAAGGACTACCACGTGAATCCAGTAAAATATAATTTTGGGGTGGGCCAGAAGTCAATTTTGCAGCAATTGTGAGAAGACAGCATCTGTACTGCCCTTAGCCCCACCCCACCCCCAACGCCTACCCTGTGGTGGAGCACCATTTTAAACTTGCCCTCAGGTTGTCACAGTATATTTTATGCAGGACTGACCTTAGTGGAGGCTCTGCATGCTGATGTATTATTGACCTTCTTCCCCACTGCTTACTCAAACAGGCCATCTGGGTACCAGGACTGTACAGGGAATATGTCCAACTTTCCATACCAAGATAAAAAATAAAATGCAGGGGCGGGGGGTGGGAGAGAAGGAAGGCTCTTAGCTTATACCATAGATTTGTTTATTCAGACATAATTGGCGTGGATCTGGCCAAGGCACTGTTTCATTCTTTGTCTAATCTGCTGGCCTCCTAGCCCCTCCCCACATTGTTCATCTCCATTAAAGTGTGATGAGCCACTAAGCAAGAAAGGAGGACAGAGAGGCAGCAAGGCCACCACCAGCCCCTCGTTATAGAGTCACACTTCTGGGGCGGCTGGCATTAACCAGGGTGTGAGGATGAACTCTGAGCAAGGGCAGACCCCATCTCGGCCCAGTTTCCCCTGATGAGGTCTGCTTCTTTCTCCCTTCCCTCTACTGTGCTGGAAGTGGGTGCTGGGGATCTGGAGCCTGGGAAGCCAGGTTAACATTCCTAGGAGTTTATCTGGCCAGTACACCTCAGCTCTCCACAAGCTGAATCACAAAGAACCCAACCTTGCCAAGATAGACCAGGCACATTTAAAGCTTCCTTGGTGACTTTTTCCCAGGCTGGGATCCATTTTTAGCAGCTTCACTTGGTTGATGAATGGCTTCCTTTCAATGGTGATATTGACTTAGGAAACTAGCTCAGAATGTCAGATTCAGTTCATACTGAACTACTCTCCAGGACCCAAAGATAATCATGAGTTCTCCACACCATAGAATACTACCAATGGCAGGAAGGTTCTGCTTAACCTCTTTCTTTGATCATCAGAAAGCTGTTTTCTCTCCTTTAATGGTGGTAAGTGCTATTTGTTTATAATGTACTTAAGGAGCATAAAGGTTTTAAAAATATATATAAATGTTAAATACCTTTAATAAATACCTTCCTAAGGAAAAACGTATCAGTAATCTTTTGGACATCAACCTTAGCAACAGCTTTCCAGATCTGTCTCCTTAGGCAAGGGAAACAAAAGCAAAAATAAACTATTGGGACTACATCAAAACAAAAAAACTTTTGCACAATGAAGGAAACCATCAGCACAGTTTAAAAAGGCAACCTACGGAATGGGAGAAGATATTTGTAAATGACATTTACCCCTGATAAGGGGTAAATATTCAAAGTGTATAAAGAACTCCTATAACTCAACACCACAAAAACAAATAATCCGATTTAAAAAGGCAGAAGATCTGAACAGACATGTTTCCAAAGAAGATATATATACAGATAGCCAACAGATGTATGAATAGATGTTCAACATCACTCATCATCAGGGAAATGCAAATCAAAACCACCATGAGATATCACCTCACACCAATCAGAATGACTAGTATAAAAAAGACAAAGAAATGACAAGTATTGGTGAGGATATAGAGAAAATGGGACACTTGTGCCCTGTTACTGGGAATGTAAAATTGCACAGCTACTCTGGACAACAGTATGTAGCTTCTTCAAAAAGTTAAGAATAGAAGCACTGTACAATTTGGTTATTCTATTTCTGGGTATTTATCCAAAGAAAACAAAAACACTAATTTAGAAAGATATACTCACCCCTATGTTTACTGCAATATTATTTGCAATAGCCAAGATATGGATGCACCCTAAATGTCCACTGACAGATGAATGGATAGAGAAGATGTGATATATGTACACAAAGGAATATTAGCCATAAAAAGAATGAGATCTTGCCATTCATAACAACATGGATGGACCTAGAAGGTATTATGTTAAGTGAAGTGAGCCGGACAAAGAAAGATAAACACCATTTGATTTCATTTATGTGTGGAATCTAAAAAACAAAACAAATGAACAAAGAAAGAAACAGGCTCATAAATATAGAGAAAAAAACTGATGGTTACCAAAGGCAAGAGAACTGGGGACCAGGTGAAATGGGTGAAGAGGAGTAAGAGGTACAAAATTCCAGTTATAAAATAAGTAAGTCACAGGGATGAAAAGTGCAGCAAAGAGAATATACTCAATAATATTGTAATACACTTACCATTGTTAGCAGTTCATAATACATATAATTATCGAATTACTACCTTGTAGATCTGATATGTATATGTGAACTATACTTCAATTAAAAATTTAAAAATTAAAAAAGTAGCATTTTGGAGTAAATATTCAGCACAGTTCGTTTTGCATGGCATAGAAATACAGTAGATGTTAGCTAAGAACAAGCCATCTCCCTGAAGCCTTCTCAGCCCACTGCTCCCGTCTATCCCCTCTCGTCCCCTTTGCTCTTCCATTTTGTAGAGATTGCTAAAATACCCTCCATAATATAATTTGTTGTTCATCTATGTCTACCCTTTCAAGACTCTGAAGGGCTAGGGCCACATTTTAATCATCTGTGCCAACTGAATCCTGTGCCCAGCGCACAGGACAAATTCAGTCAATATTTGCCAAATGAATGACTAATTATAGCTAATTTACACAGATGTTCCTCAACTTACAATGGGCTTACATTCATAAAGCCCACTGGCAGTTGAAAATTCGTAAGTCAAAAATGCATTTAATACACCTAACCTCCCAAACATCATAGCTTAGCCTGTCTTAAACATACTCAGAACACTTACTTTAGCCTTCGGATCAGCACAAGCATCTAACACAAAGCTTCTTTTATAAGAAAGTGTTAAATATCCTGAATACTGAAAGTGAAAAGCAGAGTGGTCATAAGCCTGTCAGTTGTTTACCTTTGCTATCCTGTGGCTCAATGGGACATGTGGTTCACTGCCACTCCTAGCACCAGGAAACAATATCGTACTGCATTTTGCAGGAAATGCAGTACCTCAGGAAAAGATCAAAATTCCAAATTTGAAGTATGTGTATCACTTCCCTGCTGTTGTAAAGTCAAAAAATAATAAATTGAACCATCATAAATGGGAAACTGTTTTTCAATTTTAGCAATATACTTGGCAATTCGGTTAATCATCACAATTTGATCCTTTCATCCCCATAGTAAAGACTGGGAAACTGAGGCTGAAAGAAGTTAAATAGTAAACACCTAGGAGTCAGAATTTGCACTCAGCTTGGTTACAGAGCTTGAATTCTAGCTCTAACAGTCACAGGATAGTAGATGAATGCTCATCCCCTCCATTGTATGCAAATGAGAAATCTATGGAGCTAAATAAAAACAGTTCTACATGATCACTGGGTATATTCGATTGTGACAGTTATTCATAGTCTCTGGGGGAGACTCAACACAAATTTTGAGAGGCATTGAGGCTCTGTTTGTTATATTTGTTCAGACTTCTTTTGCAATGGCAAACTTCAAAATGTATAAGCACAGATTTAGGATGCGCATTAATTTTGTCTTCAGCAAAGTGGATCAATCAAACCCACAGAGACAGTAATACTGTTGTTTTACCATCCAGCCTCTACAACAGATAAAACTCTTCCCTGCGGCTTCTCTTACTAGCCCTGTGACTCTAAACAAGCAATACAACCTCTCTGACCCTCACTTTCCCCCTCTGTAAAGTGGGAATATTAATAGTGCCTTCCTCAGAGGGTTGCTGCAAGGATTAAGTGAGACAACACTTAGGAAAAACTTAGCACATCAGCTGGTTCACGTTTAGGAGCTTACTCAAAGGTGGGTATCTGCATGACATCAAAACATCTAAATATCTTTGAATACCTATTCAAAGTAAATACAAATTAGCAAGGGGAATATAGGCAGAGGGCACACAAAAAATAAAAGAGAAAAAAATCAGGGCGCCTGGGTGGCTCAGTTGGTTAAGCGGCTGCCTTCAGCCCAGGTCATGATCCCAGGGTCCTGGGATCGAGCCCCGCATCAGGCTCCCTGCTCAGCGGAGAGCCTGCTTCTCCCTCTCTCTCTGCCCACCCCTCTGCCTACTTGTGCTCTCTCTCTATCTCTTTAATAAATAAATAAGATCTTAAAAAAAAAAAAAGAAAAGAAAAACTCTGTTCAATACTGCAAAACTGTATATTTGAAAATAGCTAAAATGGTAACTTCTATGTTATGTATATTGTGTCACACACACAAAAAAATCTGCCCATTGTCCTCAGTGTATGTCATAATGAGAAAACAAAAAATAAAACAAATAGGAAACATAAATAAAACTTCTATCACTGTAGAAATATCTACACTATTGAGAACAATATATTATTTTTATTAATGTTAAATTTAATACATGAAAATTTTTAATTAGAATATTTTTGTGTGTCAAATAATGATAATATCTAACCGAATTTTTATTGATGTTTCTAGGACTTTTTTATATCTTCTTTATAATCCCAAGAATTAAGTAGGTTCCCCCCTAAACTTTTACATATTATTTTTACCAGGTTAATTTTTTCAAAGCAAATTTTTTAAAAAATCTCATTTTGTTTGCAACCCTTCTAGGTTAGTATTTTCCATAGTCTGTAACATAAATCTGAATCTGAGGTGGTGCCTTGCTGAGGGCTTGTTGGTTAGGAAAGCTGGGCTAGGAAAGGTGGCCTTCTTGGCTCAGAAAAACAAGAGTAGAGCTAGAGAGTCAGAGCCAGACATAAGCAAGGAACTGGCTGGTCCAGGCCTATAGCTACAGAGGGTCCATTTCATAGGCCCTTCCTGCTTTCCCTCTAACACGGTGAGTTGTCTGACAAAGAGTAGCATTTGCCATTCTGGTATCTCTGAGACCTGTCCTTTATTAAGTCTGATATCAGGCCCTGTATGGAATGTTAGAAAGTCCAAGAGAACTTTAAATTTCTCAGAGGTTAAGACAAGGGGTGGAGTTTGGATAGTTATGGTAAGAAGTGGGGAGGGTAGCCTCGAGGCACCTCGTTCAAGAAGAGTACTTCCAGCCTTAAAACAGAAAATGTTGACTCAGGGTGCCCTCATGACAAGCACTTAGCAATGTCAGAGGCCTTCTTTGGCAGAGTGGTCTACGGGACCTATGGTCCCTCAACTTACCCTCTACCTTCTCTTTCCTTTGCTTTTCAAACACCGTGCAGACCTGAGTAATAGTGGTTGCTCCCTTTCCAATGAGCATTGTCTTTAGGAGGTTTGTGATTAGCGTTGAGTGGAAGAGTGACGTTGCCACCCATGGTTAGTCAGCCTCAAGAAAATTTCCCTCAAGTCCATTTTGAGTGCCTGTTAAAGGAAAGGGAGTACCTATGGCCAGGTGTTGGGGTAAAGGTTGGTAATCACCATCTAGATGTGTGCTATCTCCAGACTTCACTGATGAGTGGAACTTCCTGGGGAACTTTCTAAATATCCAAGAGCTAATAAATCAGATTCTCCAGGAATACAGCCCAAAAACCCAGGAGTCAAAAAAATAACAAAACAACAACAAAAAAGTCCTGATGATGAGCCACTTTAACAACTGTAATTGAATCTAGATCCAATTCAGTAGAATCATCAGAATAAGAGTAAATGTGCTCAAAGGGATGACAGGATTCCTAATGGTACTACCTAAACACAGCCATTTATTCACCAGCATTAGGGAACATGTTTTTATTAAGCACCTATGCGCCAATGTGGCAGTAATGAAGATAAACACAGCCCTTAGACTGCTTATCATAGACTACATGAGACACCACATATTCTAGGACTTGAATTCGGTCTTCTGTGTGAGGACATGGAGACAGCATAGCATATCTATCCTTTTTTTTTTTTTTTTTTTTTTTAAGGCAAGCCAATTGCTTGGCAAAATGTAGATCAAATGGCTCTTATATCAATTATATTACAAATATTAAGTCATATATTTGCTAAGTAATATGGGACATTCAAAGAGGAAATTAAAATACTTTATCTTCTAAATGTGATTCAATAATAAAAGCCACAATTTGTTAAACACCTATTCTGTGCCAGGCATGGTTAGACATCTTCACATTTAATCTCCAAAATAACAGGGCAGGGCTGGCCTGCCTCCAAATCTGTATGCAGCGCTGCCTTTCCTCCGCCCACAGCCCTCTGAGCCTTGGTCTTACATGTCCTTGCTAACTCCAGACCTACCAGCTAGTTGCCTTGCAATGCTGCCCATTTTACCTAACTTTTCTCAGTGAATTTTCTCACCTAGGAAAATAGGATATATATAACTTACTTGGCAGAGCTGTTGCAAAGCAAAGTGATATGCTGTTTCCAAGGTATCAAACTCATGCTTGATGCATAGCAGGTGTTCAGGCAGTGCTAATTCTTTCCTGTCCCTAACTATCCTCTCGGGTTAGCTGGTACCCACCCTATGAGATTCAGTCATCCCAAGTGGGAATCAGAACCAAAATTCTCAGAGTTCCCCAAAGGTTATATAAATCCACGTGGGCTACACATTTACGTAAAGGAGACACGCTACACATGTGGGGTTCCTGCATCATGCAGCATGTGAAAAACACCAAATAAATGACCACAGCATTAGGTGTTGGGGAGTTTGGAGCAGAACAAAGACACTATGGACTTGGCAGCATGAAAAGTTCAGAATAATAGTGAGGCTTGAAGACAGAGGGGTTTCAGACACATTTTAAAATGAAGGCAGGTTCTCTTACAACAACCACCCAAGAGTCTCACTTAAGAAGCAACAACCTCTCCATTTCCTTTCCACCATCTGCTTGGCAGCTGCAAACTAGCAACCATGCATGAGCACATCTCCATCCACATTGGTCAGGCTGGTGTCCAAATGGGCTATGCCTGCTGGGAGCTCTAGTGCCTGGAACATGGCATCCAGCCTGATAATCAGCTGCCAAGTGACAAAACCACTAGCGGAGATGACCCCTTCAACACCTTCTTCAGTGAGGAGAGGTGTTGGCAGACACATGCCCAGGGCAGTGCTCATAGACCTGGAGTCATTGATGAAGTCCACACTGGCACCCACTGCTAGCTCTTCCACCCTGAGCAGCTCATCAGAGGCAAGGAAGACGCTGCCAGTAACTATGCCCGCGGGTACTACAGCATTGGCAAGGAGGTCACTGACCCTGTTTTGGACCATACTCACAAACTCGTTGACCAGGGCACAGGTCTTCAGGGCTTCTTGGTTTTCCACAGCTTTGGAGGGGGAACTAGATGGACAGATAGATAATAAAAAAGGCAAAAGTATACCCCAAGTAAGGAAAACATGTCATTTAAGGTAGACATAAAGGTAAAAAAAAGCCCAGGTGTGCTCAGGGGTTAATGAGATGCCAGGGATGCAGGATTTGTACAGAGAGATTTAAGACAAGCATTAGACCTAAAAGTTCAAGTGGGTTGGGTTATCAGTGATCTAGAATGCTGGTACAAGGAGATAGGTGATAGGGAGTCACAGTTTCCTGAGCAGTCAAATAACAGGGTAAAAGCTACGTGCTGGGGAATATTTATCTCGAAGTTATATACCAGATGGAATCAGGTGGGGCAAAGTAGAGGCCAACTGTAGGTAGTGGATGTGGCCCTATTTGAAAAATCCTCAGCCAGACTCCTTCAGCCGTGACTTTAGGATTTCTTTTAAGTCACCATGTTGGGGTCCACATCCTTCTATTCCCTGTCCTTCATCCAAGCTGAGTATGGCCAAGGCCTTTGTCGCTCAGACTAAATAGTTTCGTGATCATCTTCTACTCTCCTATCCTATGGTACTCATATCCATCTAATTGCATTCACACTGACAACCTCATTCATTCATTTCATTTTAATAGTGTGCTTGGTATCATACACTGTCTCCGTGTATCTGTCGTCTCCATCCACACTGCCAGTCCCCTCTGTCAGACCTGTGTCATTTCTTGTCTCGTTGACTCCTGCCTCTTCTATTCAGGCCTCTATCGATCAAATCTCACTAGCATTCCAGCTAATGAAGAAAGCACACAGAGACTAGTACCAGACAGAGCCTTAAAAGTTGCCTCGTCCAACCCTTACAAAGAGGAAACTGAGGCTCTGTGAGACAGAGTGACACTGGATGGCAGAGGAACTTAAACCCAGGTGTGTGGATCTCTGTGGCTGCTCTTGACACTGTGTTATAGTGTTGCCTGTGTGATTATAGGGTGTGACAATTCTGTTTGCCTGATAAAGCACAAATCCAGGAACTGTAGAGCTAGAAATAGAGTCTAAACTTGGTGCTTAATAAAAATAAGAAAGTAAATCCTCATTTATATTTACAAGAAAGTAAAATACTCATCAACTTCCTTCTGTTTGAACCCAAGGCCACAGTCTAAAGAATCCCCTGAATAAACCAGGGTGTGGAAAACTACCGTCCATGGTCCAAACCAGCCTGCTGCCTGTTCCTGTTTATATATATAGATATATGTGTGTGTGTGTGTGTGTGTGTATATATATTTATACTTAAAATATATAAAATATAAATATAAAAAACATATATATACACACACACACACACACGTATAT